>NC_069505.1:186544627-186552127 GCF_027579735.1 Bombina bombina
CGTGACCAGACAATACACTGGGCTACGTTGTATCATTATATGATGTAGCACAATCATTATTAGTGACCAGACAATACACTGGGCTACGTTGTATCATTATATGATGTAGCATATTCATTATTAGTGACCAGACAATACACTGGGCTATGTTGTATCATTATATGATGTAGCACAATCATTATTAGTGACCAGACAATACACTGGGCTATGTTGTATCATTATATGATGTAGCACAATCATTATTAGTGACCAGACAATACACTGGGCTATTTGATATGCATGATATGATGTTAGCACTATTCATTATTAGTTGACCAGGACCAATACACTGGGCTACGTTGTATCAGTATATATGATGTAGCACATTCATTATAGTGACCATATAATACACTGGGCTATGTTGTATCATTATATGATGGTAGCACATTTATAATTAGTGACCAGACAATACACTGGGCTACGTTGTATCATTATAATGAGTGTAGCATATTCATTATTAGTGACACTATTAATACACTGGGCTACGTTGTATCATCATATGATGTAGCACAATCATTAATAGTGACCAGACAATACACGGGCTACGTTGTATCATTATATGATGTAGCACATTCATTATTAGTGACCAGACAATACACTGGGCTACGTTGTATAATTATATGATGTAGCACATTCATTATTAGTGACCATATAATACACTGGGCTACATTATATCATTATATTATGTAGCATATTCAGTATTAGTGCAGTGTGTACATTATCAGCAAATATAAATTGATATGGCTGTTTCATTAATATACAGTGCAGTGTGTACATTATCAGCAACTGGAAATTGATAGGGCTATATTATATTAATATACAATGCAGTGTGTACATTATCAACAACTGGAAATTGATAGGGCTATATTATATTAATATACAATGCAGTGTGTACATTATCAACAACTGGAAATTGATAGGGCTATATTATATTAATATACACTGCAAGTGTGTACATTATCAACAACTGGAAATTGATAGGCTAAGTTTTATTAATATACAATGCAGTGTGTACATTATCAGGAACTGGAAATTGATAGGGCTATGTTAAATTAATATACAATGCAGTGTGTACATTATCAGCAACTGGAAATTGACAGGGGTATGTTATATTAATATACAATGCAGTGTGTAAATTATCAGCAACTGGAAATTGACAGGGCTATGTTATATTAATATACAATGCAGTGTGTACATTATCAGGAACTGGAAATTGACAGGGCTATGTTATATTAATATACAATGCAGTGTGTACATTATCAACAACTGGAAATTGATAGGGCTATATTATATTAATATACAATGCAGTGTGTACATTATCAACAACTGTAAATTGATAGGGCTATATTATATTAATATACACTGCAGTGTGTACATTATCAACAACTGGAAATTGATAGGGCTAAGTTTCACTAATGTACAATGTACAGTATCAGCAACTGGAAATTGATAGGGCTATGTTATATTAATATACAATGCAGTGTGTACATTATCAGGAACTGGAAATTGATGTTGGGAAATACAACAGCATGTACTATACCACATGTATGAACAACATTGATGCTGTAGATGGCGCTGTTCAGTTTAGATTGCTGATTGTTTATATCTGTGATCTTGTTCATTCTTTTATACAGGAAGGAAGTTGTTTTTTAATCTCTATGTGTTTTTCCTCCTCTGTGTGTGCTGACTATAGTTTTACAAGTCCTTTGGTATGTTCCAAATATTGCTGAGCATCTGTACAAGTAAAGCCTAATGCAGTTTTCTTTAAAAGCTTCCAGTGTCTTTTTGATACATACACCAACAGGTTATGGGCCCAGACACTGAAGAAAAAGAAACTACAAGTCAGTAAGTGTTGCATCTATGATCCAAGCAAATACTGTGTGAGGAAACAAGAGCTGCATCCAAATTACTGAAAGATGGCAAGTGGTTCAGATGTGAAATATGCAATAGTGAAATTAAATAATACCAACTACCAGCTGTGGAAGTTTAAGCTTGAAATGCTGTTATCCAAAGATGATTTATGGGAGGTGCTGGATACAAACAGACCCACTGATAATCCAGGGGAATGGGACAAGAAAAACAGACAAGCAAAAGCAGTTATAAGCCTGTTAGTGGAGGATGATCAACTCATTCACATAAGAAAAGAAACACAGCTAAAGGTATGTGGACTGCACTACAAAAACTGCATGAGCGTTCAAACTTAAATAGTAAACTATATTTGCTGCGCAAACTATATAAGATGAGGCTGGAAAAAGGCCAGGAAATGTGTGAACATGTGAATGCTATGCTAGAGATTGTGGAACAGCTGTGTGCAATTGGAGAAGAAATTAAAGACAATCATATAGTAGCATTGTTACTATGCAGCCTTCCAGAGTCATATAGTGCCCTTATCAATGCTCTAGAAACCAGACCTGAACAAGAACTAACACTAGAATATGCTAAGGGAAAACTAATTGATGAATATAATAGAAGAAAGGAAAACATGCATAGTGAAGAAAATGAGAGATCAGAGGTAGCTCTGAAGGCGCAAGAAGGCACAAAACAAAACAGAGAAACCAGAGTGTGTTTTTGCTGCAAAAAGGTCGGTCACCTGAAAAAGAACTGCTCAATCTGGAAAGCTGAGCAGCGAAGGTTAGAACCACCTACAAGAGAGAGAGCTAAGGCAGCCACAAAGCAAACTGCAGCTGCATCATGGAGCGGCAGCTTTAAAGTGACTCAGAATAGTACACCACACGGATGGTGCATTGACTCAGGGGCAACTAGTCACATGACAAGTGACGAGACATTCTTCACAGAAATTGATTTCAATACTAAAGATAAAGTCTTCCTAGCAAATGGGAAAAGTATTACAGCTGAAGGTAATGGTCAAGGGTTCCTGACTTGCATCACACCATCAGGAGGTAAGCAAAGCATTCTAGTAAAGAATGTTCTGTACGTCCCAAGTTTAGAAGGAAGCCTCCTATCAGTGAAAACTCTTGCTAACAATGGACTCACAGTTCAGTTCCAAGGCAATGAATGCACAATTCGAAACAGGAAACAAATCCTAGCAAAAGGAAGATTGAACGAACACCTGTACAAACTTATCACTGAAAGGAAGCAAGCCAAAACAGCCATTCATAATCCACACAACAAATGTATCCACCTGTGGCACAGGCGATTAGGGCACCGAAACCCAGAGGCCATAAAGGAACTTGCAAAGGAAGGTTTATCAGAAGACATGATAATTTTGCCTTGTGACATGCTCATGAAGTGCACATGTTGTATCAAAGCAAAGGCCCACACGTACCCCACTTCCACAAGCCAGTCAAAGAAAAACCACTCACCCCATGGAACTCATACACAGTGATGTGTGTGGACCAATGAAAACCCCCACACCCGGCGGGAACAGATATTTACTGACTTTCATTGACGATTATTCCAGGTACACAACAACTATCTGATGAAGCACAAAAGTGAGACATCAGAGAAACTTCAAGAATTATAGCTACATTCAGCAATAAATTTCAACGGAAACCAGGAACAATACGTACCGACAATGGAGGGGAATATATGAGTAGGAAGTGGAGTCATACATGAAGAAACAAGGCATTATACACCAAACGACTGTACCATACACTCCTGAGCAAAATGGTGTTTGCAGAAAGGAAAAATCGCACCCTCATAGAAATGGCAAGATGCATGCTTTCAGACGCCAATTTACCTAACCAGTACTGGGGTGAAGCAATAATGACTGCAACATACTTACAGAACAGGCTACCATCAAAAACTATTGAGAGCACCCCATATGAAATGTGGAATGGATCAAAACCTAGTATGGGACATATTAGAGTGTTTGGATGTAAAGCATATGCCCATGTTCCAAGTGAGAAACGCTCCAAATTAGAGAACACAGCCATAGAAGGCATTCTTATGGGCTACAGTGAACAAAGTAAAGGCTATAGAATTCTTCATCCAAAGACCAACAAGATCACAATAAGCCGCAGTGTTTATTTTGATGAAAGTCAAACATCAGAAAAAAATGTCCCTCGAAAGCCATAAAGAGAACCTCTCCACTGAATCAACAAGAGATGCTGACCAAAGTGAAGCTGTACAGGAGACAGAGCAAGAAGTGGAGCTCACAATAGAAAAAACAGCTACTCACAAACCAATAGAACCCACTGAACAACCAGAAATCAGAAAATCAACTCGGGTGACGAAAGGGTATACCACCCCCGCAAGCTGTCATACATCGCTAAGACACATGAAACACTCGAACCAACATCCCTGGAAGATATTGAAAAATTGCCAAAAAGGGAAGCCAACCAATGGAGAAAAGCAGCCGAAGAAGAAATAAAATCACTTCAGGAAAACAAAACCTGGACACTCACTGAGCTCCCCCCCGGTCGCAAAGCTATAGGAAGCAAATGGACTTTTAAAGTAAAATACGATGCAGAAGGAAATATCCACAGATACAAGGCAAGATTAGTTGCAAAGGGATATTCACAGAAATTTGGAGAAGATTATGATGAAACTTTTGCTCCAGTTGTAAAACACTCCACCATCAGAGCGCTCCTTAGCATTGCAGCCGGAAAGGGAATGCAAGTGAGGCACCTAGACGTCAAAACTGCTTTCCTATATGGAGACATCAAAGAGGATCTCTACATGGAACAGCCACCTGGATTTGAGAGGGAACCGAACCTTGTATGCAAACTTCAAAAGAGCATCTATGGACTAAAGCAAGCTGCGAGAATGTGGAATGAAAAAGTGAATGAAGTACTCATGAAACAAGGATTCTCAAGAAGCAAAGCAGATCCATGTCTAAATCAAGGCATCAAGAAAACAAATGGATATACATCCTAATTTATGTTGATGACATCATAACTTGTTTTGAACAAGAATGGTGACTGTGACCAAATAGTTCATATATTAAAACAGAACTTTGAGATTAAAGAACTAGGGAACATCACTTATATATTTAGGAATCCAAATAGAAAGGGAAGAGGATGGAAGCTATCTTCTAACCAAAGTCAGAAAATTACAGAAATATTAGAGCAATTTCACATGCAAGATGCAAAAGAGGTGAAAACACCTATGGAACCAGATTACCTGAAAAAACAACGGAATAGATAACTTGTTACCCAATAACGACAATTACCGCAGGGCAATTGGAAAATTGCTATACATTGCCACCGTGACAAGACCAGACATTGCAGCAGCAATAGGTATACTCTGTAGAAAAGTTGCGACACCATGTCAACGCGACTGGAATGCAGTAAAGAGGGTGATACAGTACCTAAAAGGAACAATTCGGATGAAGCTGCGACTGCCAGCAACATCAAACCCGAAACTAATTGGATATGTTGATGCTGATTGGGCCGGAGATACCACTGACCGCAAATCTACAAGTGGTTACATCTTCCAGTATGGAGAAGGAACAATAAGTTGGTCCAGTCAAAAACAAGCGACTGTTGCACTCTCTTCAACGGAAGCAGAATATATAGCAGCAGCACATGCATGTCAAGAAGCAATTTGGATTTGTCAACTTTTTCAAGACATGGGACTGGATGTGTCTAAACCCATACCAATTCTTGAAGACAACCAAGGGTGTATAAAGTTGACACAATCAGAAAGAGTGAATCCTCGAACCAAGCACATTGATGTAAAATATCATTTACTCAGGGACATGCAAGAACAAGGTATTATTGACATTCAATACTGCCCATCGGAAGAGATGACTGCAGACGCACTCACAAAGCCGTTGCCAAAGGAACGGCATTGTTTTCTTCAAAAGAAACTGAATGTTGTGTAATTATGTACATGCCGTTGAGAAGGGGTGTTGGGAAATACAACAGCATGTACTATACCACATGTATGAACAACATTGATGCTGTAGATGGCGCTGTTCAGTTTAGATTGCTGATTGTTTATATCTGTGATCTTGTTCATTCTTTTATACAGGAAGGAAGTTGTTTTTTAATCTCTATTGTGTTTTTCCTCCTCTGTGTGTGCTGACTATAGTTTTACAAGTCCTTTGGTATGTTCCAAATATTGCTGATGCATCTGTACAAGTAAAGCCTAATGCAGTTTTCTTTAAAAGCTTCCAGTGTCTTTTTGATACATACACCAACAATTGATAGGGCTATGTTATATTAATATACAATGCAGTGTTTACATTATCAACAACTGGAAATTGATAGGGCTATGTTATATTAATATAAAATGCAGTGTGTACATTATCAACAACTGGAAAATGATAGGGCTATGTTATATTAATATACAATGCAGTTGCAGTGTGTACATTATCAACAACTGGAAATTGATAGGGCTATGTTATATTAATATACAATGCAGTGTGTACATTATCATTAACTGGAAATTGATAGGGCTATGTTATATTATATACAGTGCAGTGTGTACATTATCAACAACTGGAAATTGATAGGGCTATGTTATATTTATATACAATGCAGTGTGTACATTATCAACAACTGGAAATTGATAGGGCTAAGTTTTATTAATATACAATGCAGTGTGTACATTATCAGGAACTGGAAATTGATAGGGCTATGTTATATAAATATACAATGCAGTGTGTACATTATCAACAACTGGAAATTGATAGGGCTAAGTTTTATTAATATACAATGCAGTGTGTACATTATCAGGAACTGGAAATTGATAGGGCTATGTTATATTAATATACAATGCAGTGTGTACATTATCAGCAACTGGAAATTGATAGGGCTATGTTATATTAATTTACAATGCAGTTGCAGTGTGTACATTATCAACAACTGGAAATTGATAGGGCTATGTTATATTAATATACAATGCAGTGTGTACATTATCATTAACTGGAAATTGATAGGGCTATGTTATATTAATATACAGTGCAGTGTGTACATTATCAACAACTGGAAATTGATAGGGCTATGTTATATTTATATACAATGCAGTGTGTACATTATCAACACCTGGAAATTGATAGGGCTAAGTTTTATTAATATACAATGCAGTGTGTACATTATCAGGAACTGGAAATTGATAGGGCTATGTTATATAAATATACAATGCAGTGTGTACATTATCAACAACTGGAAATTGATAGGGCTAAGTTTTATTAATATACAATGCAGTGTGTACATTATCAGGAACTGGAAATTGATAGGGCTATGTTAAATTAATATACAATGCAGTGTGTACATTATCAGCAACTGGAAATTGATAGGGCTATGTTATATTAATATACAATGCAGTGTATACATTATCAGCAACTGGAAATTGACAGGGGTATGTTATATTAATATACAATGCAGTGTGTAAATTATCAGCAACTGGAAATTGACAGGGCTATGTTATATTAATATACAATGCAGTGTGTACATTATCAGGAACTGGAAATTGACAGGGCTATGTTATATTAATATACAATGCAGTGTGTACATTATCAACAACTGGAAATTGATAGGGCTATATTATATT